>NW_027506914.1:480000-522500 GCF_052324685.1 Brachyhypopomus gauderio | reverse complement strand
CCCCCCGGCTCAACAACTTACGTTTGCCACCCCCCCCCCCCCCCCCCCCCCCCGCCACCCTCCCTCCCGTCCCCCGGACCGCTATTCAGAGCTATCTGCCAAAATTGGCCCACGGAAAAATATAGTTGATTACCCCTGATCTAGACCCTAACCCTGACCTTACTACCCACTTACTTACTACAGTCTACCCTGGCCCTATACCTTAACCCTGGCAATTCATTAAAACTCAGAAATCTACAAACCTAAAAATGGATTCTTTAAAGACAGGAAACAATGTTCAATGTCTATAATATACATCTGTTACGTTGTTCAGAGCCAGACCGTCTAGCTCTGGGGACGGGAGCTGAAGGTGTGTCTGGGTATAACTAGAAATGAACACCACAGCACCTGGCTTCAAAACAAGCTTCCACTTTTAACAAGTAACCCTATTTGTTTTACAGCCTTGCTCTGCAATTGATCTGAACTGTTGTGGAGTGGAGGGGCTGGGCTGCTCTGACGGGAGTAGGGGAGTAGGGATAGAGGGGGTAGGAGTAGACGGGGTAGGGATAGAGGGGGTAGAGGGGAGTAGGAGTAGAGGGGAGTAGGGGTAGAGGGAGTAGAGGGGAGTAGGAGTAGAGGGGGTAGGGATAGAGGGGGTAGGGGTAGAGAGGGTAGGAGTAGAGGGGGTAGGAGTAGAGGGGGTAGGGGTAGAGGGGGTAGGGGTAGGGGTAGAGGGGGTAGGGGTAGAGGGGGTAGAGATAGAGGGGGTAGGGGTAGAGAGGGTAGAGATAGAGGGGGTGGGGTAGAGAGGGTAGGAGTAGAGGGGGTAGGGGTAGAGAGGGTAGGAGTAGAGGGGGTAGGGGTAGAGAGGGTAGGGGTAGAGAGGGTAGGGGTAGAGGGAGTAGGGGTAGAGGGAGTAGGGGTAGAGGGGGTAGGGGTAGTTCTGATTAACAAGGCACGAAAAACTATCATTGTAAACATTAATTTGGACTCTGGTCCCACCATCTCACAGCAGTGTTCTAGGCTCACACGCCTCTCCATCTGCAGACCCTCACCGGGGGACGGGGGGGGCACACTGGGTCCAGGCCTTGCAGGTGTGGCTTGTGAAGGTTTAAAGTGATTTTAACAGACTTGGGAAGGTTGAGAACTCAGGAGAGCAAGAGTCTGGTCTGGAGAACATATGGTGGAACACAGAGATATAAGTACATTTACAACAGAAGGATGATGGTTCAGTCAGTCAGCTGATAACTTAAGAGAGAGGCCGGGGGGATGGGGGGATGGGGGGGCAGGAAGAGAGAGACTGAAAGAAAGAGTGAGAGCGAGAGAGAAAGAGTGATGGAAGTAAGAACATTGAGGAGATGTAAGAACATTGACTGTCCCACCCCTGGGCAGTTGGTACTGCAGCATGCTGGGCTAGAACACACAGATGCCCCATAGGCCCTGTTTAGCTGCTGCAGGTGTATTACATTATGGTTGAAACTAAACTCAGTAGGGTGTTAGATCTCCAAGAGCAGACATATGCACCCGTGGGCTATATTAAAACTATAAATAACTCTTAGGACTCTTGGCCATAGTCCCTCTCCCCCTCACACCAGCCAATCAGAGCTCTACATTTTGCATTTTTCTCTCATCATACACGTCTGTGGCTTTAGGTAGTTGAGATTTAAAAATCATCTAGTTTCTGTTGGAGTAAAGATGCATCTATTATAACTATCCCCACCCTCAGTGAGGGAGAGCGGTGGAGTCTGAGGCCGGAGCAGAAGAGCCTCGTCTGCCCCTACACCCACCAGATTGATACCAGATGCGGCGAAACGGGCAGAACCCAGACAACCTGCTCTCGTTCACAGCCCGTGTTGTACTTGGAACCAGAAGAAGGCGTTACCTCCTAGACACAAGCTCTACGAGTTCCCCAACCAAAACACCTTTAATATATTAGTCGCTTACCGTATCAGTGCATAAGCTCGTATGAATTTCAGCAGGGACACTTTGATCCATTTGCACAGACAACGTGCATGGGGTAAATACTCCCTGAAACCTAAAATGAAAGCCCCTCAGTTGCCCCTCAGAGGGGTCTGAATGAGGACGGGGCAGCAGCAAGTGAGGAGCTGGTGTACATTAAGCCAAAGAGGCACAGGTCATGCCCGCCAGCGCTCAGACGCACCCCCTTCTTAGCATGGTGGAGGTCTGTGGGCCAGGGGACATGAGACTGCGAGTGGATTTCTGATCTGGCTCCCATGAGGGGGAAGACTCTGCTCTTCTTCCTCGATGCCCCTGTCCCTTCTTCACACACCTCATTTTGTCTCGCTTTCCTCAGCCCTCTATCCTGTCTCTCTCATTCTTGTCTCCATCACCCACTTCATATTCCTCTTCATCACCCTTCACACTCTCTCGTGCTATGAAAACATTTCTAATAGGGCCCAGAGTGTGGTCTGTATACAGTATAGAGTAAGGCAGCACATGAACCCCATCGCGGGGGCAGACGAACACGCCCAGAGACGAGCCTCCGTCAGCGGGTGGAGGGAGCACTCACCTTCTTTTTGCTGCAATATATCTGCCACTTCTTCTCAGCAGGAAGAGCGAACATGGCTTCCCTGTGTTTCTCCGTGAGATCAAGGTCATCCTAAGAGAAAAGACCCAACATGCTTCATCAACTGACGAAACACGAGTTTGCACACATGACTTCGCTGCAGAAATGCCAAAAGGTCCACAAAATGGTGAGAACACCACCACTTCATTACCTGCTGAGAATTCATTATGCAGCCCACACATTCCCACTGTGGCCGTGATACATGAACATGAACCAGCATTCACAATGAATGTTTTGCATTTCCTAAGTCAACAGGGAACATGGTGATAATGTTCTCACAGCTGCCAAAGACCCAGCAATGAAAACCTTTAATTAGTACCCGCATTCTCCTGCAACCTCGGTCACACTATGATGATGCAATGCTGGTCCAGATGTTTGGGAGCAAGCCTATTAACTTCATGCAGGAGAACCGATTACAGCAGGTCTGTTCACTATCTGGTCGCCTTCTTGGCAGAGTGGACAAGGGGGAAGGGAGACGATGGAGAAATATGGAAGGAAATAAAGCGCCCCGAACCATCTCTCCAATGGTTCACAGCAGGTTCCCCCGGATGACCTAGAGCAAGGTCAGAGAGATCCTCTCCCCGTCCACAGCCCCCCTGTCCTGATCTTCACACACACACACACACACACACACACACACACACACACACACACACACACACACACACACACACACACACACACACACACACACACACACACACACACACCTCCCTCAGCTCTCACCGTCTCATCTTGTCCGTCAGACATTATGTTTTTATCTGTGACTGGCTCGGTCTCCGCCTCGCTCACAGTTCGCTCTAGAAACACTGCTTCTGGATGTGGATGAAAGCGAAGACAGACAGAACCATTGTGTGATTCTTCACACTTCACGATGGCTGGTGCAGTGTGGTCTTTCCCATGTCCTTTTGTTAATGTTTAACTAACTTTTGGTTGCCCTGATCATTAGTCACATTGTTTGAATATTGTAATCAATCAATCAATCAATTTTTATTTATATAACAATTCTTACAACAGTTGTTGTCACAAAGCAGCTTTACAAGTGTCCGAGTCCTAGCCCCCAGTGAACAAGCCAAGGGCGACAGTGGCAAAGAAAAACTCCCTAAGGGCATGAGGAAGAAACCTTGAGAGGAACCAAGACTCAGGGGGGAAACCCATCCTCCTCTGACCGACGCCGGTCACCATAACAACAATTAAAGAGATAGAAAAACAAATAAAATATGGGAAGGATAAATAAATAAATAAATAAATGTATTTATATACACGAGTTCTCTATGTAATTCCTATTCAGTCCTAAACGTCTTGATGGTTGGTAATAGTAGTGATGTGCCTAGCAATGTCATCTGTCTGCATCAGAGAGCGGGAGCGCTGGTGGTTGTAGACTCCTTTGACTGCACTGACCATGCTCTGCAATTTTTAAACTCAATAACTTTGTGGTGGTATGAACCTCCTCGCTCATGTCTAGTCAGACAGCCTGGTTTTTGTCCTGTGAGCAGGGGAGTGAGTTGGCCGTGGTATGCAAGTCACCAAGATCCCATATTGGCTGATTGATGGAATATTTTTGTCCCCTTATTTTTACACAGATAAACAGACCTTTTTAACCTCCTTTAAATGGATCCGAATATGGATCCATGTTTGTCTGGGATTTTTTGTTCTCGTTTGTTTCAAACGGTCATGTGACGGGCTAAGTGATAACAGGAACTTGCTTTTTGTTGGAATGGAGTGAAGTAGTGACATCGGGGTGAATCAATTCTGTAGTTTATGTTACACGTTGGAGTGTAATGGAGATTTCTTCCTTTCTGTTCTGTTCTGCCTGACCAATGAGCTCAGTGGTGTCACATACCCCTGTCGTAGTGGTAGGGTGTTTCATAATTTATTGTTTTCTATCTTTTCTTTCTTTCTCTTTGAAGGTGTAACTGAAGTTCCTGTTCTGATGTTTGGGAGTGTTCAGTTCTTTCTAAACACCAGCGCTGTTATTCATTTTCTGTTTTCTTACAATACTTAACAAGAGGCAAGTGGAATGTGTAAACCATGTAATTAAGAAATGAAGATTCTCACAATTAAAAATGACAAGAAAAAAGGTGCAAATTGCACTGGGAGGCAAAGCACCTGGGCTTGATGGGTTCTGTTTAGAAACAGGCCAAACCAAAATGCATGTTGAATCATTTGATAGTGTTTCACTGGTACTGAAATAGAATAAACTAAATCAGCCAATTGTTTTTATTGGGCTTGACTGATATACTGTTTTCTACCCAACCTGACTGAATTGATCCTCCCATACAAATGTTCAGCGTCTGCTTAATGTAATACAGTATGGCCACTCAAAGAAAGATCTCGATGCTTAAATGAGATTGGCCCAGGTGCTCATGAATGTCCATGTTTTGAGGGCAGCTGGGTAGAGGCACACATGAAGAGTGTCCTCTGCCCCCTCTAGTGTTTGGGTTAGTCACTGAGCCTGTATGTAATACAGATATTTAGAGTACGTCTGTACTCTGAAACTATCCAAAATATGGAATTATTTGTGTATATAGATGATATAATTCAATTAGGTTATTTAAATCTCTGTCCTTCCCAGGGGTTCCCATTTCAACTCTGATTTCCACTATGGAGGCAAAATTAATGATGACAAATATGAGGCCCCGTCTCTTAGAAGCTTTATAGATGATGGTGCTCATATCTCATTCAAATGGGCTACATCTGGCTTGGGGGTTGGGTAATGCACTTCTGAATTTGCTATTCCACAACTGGACCTTATGCCTGTAAAGTATCAGGCTGGCTGAGACGCTTCCTTGAGCCAGGTGAAGAAATGAGTGCTTGCGTCTGGACCTGGGTTCCCCTGTGGCATCATCACCAATGACATACCCAAAGTCCCAACTGTGGTCAAAGGCAATGCAATCCTACTAATACAATAAATGTGTGGTGAGATGTTACCAGATTTGTATGTGTAGGGAGTTGTCCCTCAGACCTTTTCCCTATGACATAAAATTGTGTATTCTCTTCTCGGATGTGCGAGAGTATATTTCAACTCTGGTACGATAAGAGAGTTTGAGGCAATGCTCGTTGTTAAGTAACCTCCAGGGTAGCGCTGCACGAGAACACTGTAGCATGTTCAACCAAGAGATCAAACCAGAAGCAGGTTTGTTCTTGCTGAACCTTCCTGATCACGGTATCCCTGTAACTAATGCACAACTCAAACTCTTGAGCAAGCGTCTCATATTGGATAGATGTTCCAGGCCTGCGCCTGTGCATACAAAATCTAGGCCTGCCACTATGAGTCATTGGCACAGTGAGATTCTTAAAGTATTACCTTTGGAACACATGAACTCTTCTATTAAGAGAAGAGAGACGTATTTATATTAGATATGCCAGCCCTTCTTACACTCTCTACCCGACGATAATCACAGATCCTTTTTAAAACAAACACCAGTCGTCTGGCGTCAATCTGCCCCTCCCTAGATTCTTGCGTCATTCATGTCAAGATAATCATAATCATAAATTGATGGATCTGTTCCTTACCCCCCTTTTATTTTTAATTTGCATTTTTATTATTTTTTTTATGTACACATAAGAGTGTATACACATAACTGAGTGTGCCATGTTGAAAATTAAGAAAAGAAAGAAAAAAAAATATATATATATATATATATATATATATATATATATATGTAGTATGCCTTGTCTTGACTGATCAAGTTAAAATTGACTTTTCCAGCCATAATGAGTAAAAGTATGTTTGGAGGAAAAGAAGTGTGCAGATGTTCGTGAGAAGAACATCTCTCCAACTATAAAGCATGAGGGTGACCTGGACCTGGGCTTGGACTGCAGACAGCACCACAAGGAACATTTCACTGGTAGGTGAGAGGACTCAAGTATTCTGTTAAACACCAGCATATTCTGGGAGCAAACAAGACTATGGTTCCTACCACAGGTTAATGATCCAAACACATCTCAAGTTCCACCAATGGATGACCACAGGAAGTGCAAACTGGGGGTTCTGCCATGACTTTCACATAATCAAATCTGTGAATAGTCCTCTGAGGGGGCAATCTATGAAGGATGGGCAGGAATCTTGCAAATCTACATGCCATTTGCAAGGAAGAATTGCCAAAAATCTCCATTAAGAACTGAGAGACTCTTAGGTGGATACAAAAAGTATTAACAAGCTATGATACTTCCAGAAGTAGGTGTTACTTAGTAAACACGGCTTTACTACCCTATAGTGCCGACTATGACAGGTTGATCAAATCTTTGCTTCGCTGTGCTATTCCTGCTGCTGAACCTCTATGAGGACAAAGAAGAATCCAATGCTATTTTCCTGCACTTTGTTTGGGATTTCCATCAAACTGGAATCTGATTTCTGTAAATACTGCCATTTCTATAAAAACTTTGTTGTGAATATTGTGAACAGTCACTTATAATTATATGACCAACATTATCATTTCATGTTTGCTAAGGGAAAGTTTTCATTTTTAAGTTGGAATGATCAGACCAGAGTATTTATAACCTATAACCCTAAAGCTAACCCCTAACCTTCATGATATTCAAATATGCTGGATGCATTTTGACATTTCTGTGGGGGTTGTCGTGAACAGTTGTGTGATCATCCATGAGCATAGCCTGAAAAGCTAGACACATCAAGCATTATCCAGAACCCGGTTATTGAGTTATTGGCTCATTAGCGGAGGATTCTCCCATGTTGGAGGATACAGACAAGCACTGCTTCACTCACTACACAGAGACTTTTAAGATGTGCTGCAGTTACCAGTGGCTTCTATTTTCAAAGAGGACCATAATGACGTTTGAGAGGTTTGAGCGTCTGCTGTAGAGTAACAGAAGAAGCATCCAAACGCTTCACTGCATCAACAATAACAGAAAAATAGCCAAGAAACAAGTTAATAGTATTAAAACTAGAGGAATTTACATGCAGCATACGTCTAAAACGCCTGGCACAACCGCACAAAATTGAGCCCAAATAGCAAAACTGTGTGAATGTGTGTGAACCTCTCAGCTTACTCGTATAAAAAACATGAATAAAAATACATTTCTATATTTTTTTATTCTGACTTCACTCCCTCGGTGTGCAATACTCTCAAGACGCAAGTTTCCAACGCATTACCTTCCCACTTTTACTAAATTTGTTTTGTTTGTTGAGGTTTTATTACATTATTACAATAAGAGCTTTCATTCATTCATTATTTATCACAGTTTTTTGGTATTCTGTATTGCTCTCCCTGTATGTAATATTAGCTCACCTGACACCAAGCAAGAGTATATCATTAGTATTAATCACAGAGCAACTGGCAAGTAAACACAGATTTTACTTTGAGTTGGGCTGACGGCCAGCGCCTGTCCATTAAACATTAGTGTTAATTATCTCTCCACACCAATGACTCATCGACCGCGTCCGTGCGCATGTGCAGGGCTGGTTACAAACAGGATTTTGACCCTGTGTACCAACAGTACGTTTCAGATTAGCCTGCACTTCACCTCCAATACCAGTTTAGATGTAGCATTAGATCTGAAGTGCTACGTCACTGCGTGTTCCATTAGGCTAAGCATTCATGAGGGCCGGTCTACACTTGTATTATGTTACTGTTAAACACATCTGACTGAAGTGTTATGTAACAATGACACAGTTGAAATCAGATACGTAACATCAGAGAGCTGAAGTCAGCAGCTCTGAGGCCCTCTAGGCTTGGAGTTGAGCAAGAGGAGTGGCAGAGGTGCATAAGGTGGGCGTGGTGTGAGGGGGCGGAGTTACTCACCACGAGTTCGGAGAACATGGTGTCCAGCTCGTGGGCCGGGGGCATTGGCAGTGTGGGCTCCATGGCTGGTGGGGTGAAGCTGCTGTCTTGGCGGATACGATAGGAGATCTCAGGCTGCTCACTGCGTCTTACGCAACACCAAAGGAAGGAGAGACCCCCCCCACCGCCTCTCTTTCGCGGAACCATAATTCCCGGCGGCTCTGCAGGACCACAAGATGCGCCTCACTGTAGCTCCGGGACCCTGGAAGAGGAAACAAGACAGAGAAAGATTGAAATTGGCACACCACATGCTCTAAGCGTAGTGAACGTGGGAGTCGCCTAAGCGCAGTGAACGTGGGAGTCGCCTAAGCGTAGTGAACGTGGGAGTCGCCTAAGCGTAGTGAACGTGGGAGTCGCCTAAGCGTAGTGAACGTGGAGTCGCCTAAGCGTAGAGAACGTGGAGTCGCCTAAGCGTAGAGAACGTGGAGTCGCCTAAGCGTAGAGAACGTGGAGTCGCCTAAGCGTAGAGAACGTGGAGTCGCCTAAGCGTAGAGAACGTGGAGTCGCCTAAGCGTAGAGAACGTGGAGTCGCCTAAGCGTAGAGAACGTGGAGTCGCCTAAGCGTAGTGAACGTGGAGTCGCCTAAGCGTAGTGAACGTGGAGTCGCCTAAGCGTAGTGAACGTGGAGTCGCCTAAGCGTAGTGAACGTGGAGTCGCCTAAGCGTAGAGAACGTGGAGTCGCCTAAGCGTAGTGAACGTGGAGTCGCCTAAGCGTAGTGAACGTGGGAGTCGCCTAAGCGTAGTGAACGTGGAGTCGCCTAAGCGTAGTGAACGTGGAGTCGCCTAAGCGTAGAGAACGTGGAGTCGCCTAAGCGTAGAGAACGTGGAGTCGCCTAAGCGTAGAGAACGTGGAGTCGCCTAAGCGTAGAGAACGTGAGTCGCCTAAGCGTAGAGAACGTGGAGTCGCCTAAGCGTAGTGAACGTGGGAGTCGCCTAAGCGTAGTGAACGTGGAGTCACCTAAGCGTAGTGAACGTGGAGTCATCTAAGCGTGAACGTGGGAGTCACCTAAGCGTAGTGAACGTGGAGTCATCTAAGCGTAGTGAACGTGGGAGTCACCTAAGCGTAGAGAACATGGAGTCACCTAAGCGTAGTGAACGTGGAGTCACCTAAGCGTAGTGAACGTGTGAGTCATCTAAGCGTAGTGAACGTGGAGTCACCTAAGCGTAGTGAACGTGGAGTCGCCTAAGCGTAGAGAACGTGGAGTCGCCTAAGCGTAGAGAACGTGAGTCGCCTAAGCGTAGAGAACGTGGAGTCGCCTAAGCGTAGTGAACGTGGGAGTCACCTAAGCGTAGTGAACGTGGAGTCATCTAAGCGTAGTGAACGTGTGAGTCATCTAAGCGTAGTGAGCGTGGAGTCATCTAAGCGTAGTGAACGTGGGAGTCACCTAAGCGTAGTGAACGTGGGAGTCACCTAAGCGTAGAGAACGTGGAGTCACCTAAGCATAGTGAACGTGTGAGTCACCTAAGCGTAGAGAACGTGGAGTCGCCTAAGCGTAGAGAACGTGGAGTCGCCTAAGCGTAGAGAACGTGGAGTCGCCTAAGCGTAGAGAACGTGGAGTCATCTAAGCGTAGTGAACGTGGAGTCATCTAAGCGTAGTGAACGTGGAGTCATCTAAGCGTAGTGAACGTGGGAGTCACCTAAGCGTAGTGAACGTGGGAGTCACCTAAGCGTAGTGAACGTGGAGTCATCTAAGCGTAGTGAACGTGGAGTCATCTAAGCGTAGTGAACGTGGAGTCATATGCACTCAGTGGTGGAATAAGACCAGCAGAAGCTGCTAAGACTGATCAACCATCAATCAGACAGACCAAACACTGCAACAGACAGACAGACTGGAGAAAAAGATCCAACTGCACACAGGAAATCAATCACACCCGTGAAGCAATGAATTCTGAGACTTTTTTCTTACTGCCAGTGACAGGTGGTCGTTTCATTCTTTAAAAGTTACACAGAACAGTGAGGAATGAATCCTATATTTCCTTTGTGAAGGTCTGGTAATGAAATAGAGGTTGTGAGCGTGCTCGCTGATGCCTACAATCTGACATGGCACCTGTGGTGTTCTCTCTATACACCCTGAACTCTATACCATCTCCCCATCAGATGCAGTCTAAGCTAAAAACACCAAGCGTGATGAGAGCAAATGTCTGCACGTGAGGATCTAAACATAATGTTGCTTTGGGTGCCCATGATCACCAGAGCAGCACTGTGGGCCTCCACCTGTCTCAGCGATCTCTTCCAGAGACACAACGGCTACGCTGTGCGTCCCCTTATATGACCTCCAGTAAGCAGGCCTCAAACTGCCTGCACAAGTACACACTTCCTCCATGTCTCATAAAACCTCAGGATTTCAAGCAACGTTGAGACGACAGGCATTTCTTCCCTTGTGTGTCTCGCTCTCCCTCCTCTGAGCAGAAACATGTTGTGATCTTGCCTAAGCCAGACAAAACACAAGTCATCAGCATTTGTAAATCACTTATCATGTTAATAAGGACCCAGAGAGTCATGTCCTGCTGAGAAAGGAGAGACACAGAGGAAGACAGAAGGAAAGATGAGACTGCTCAGAGAGAGAGTGATGGCTATTTTCTGTTCTTCAGCAGATCAAACCGGGCATTATTTAAGAACTCCATTTCCCAGGTCACCCACGTCAGCTTCCAAGCAGGATGCTCACGACGCCTCACGTCAGGTGCGTCTCCAGTGAACGGGTGTGCTGAACCCATCTGAGCCCACACTGGACCTGAAACCAGCCCAGAAAGCAGGGACATGCACACCCCAGGACACTGGAAGGGAGACAATGCTATGTGGACGTCAGCCCTGCTGGGCTCTCCCAGCAGAGTCATTCAACAGCACCTCCCTCTGATCTGTTAACTCCCTGTCCAATAGCTAAACTGACGAGGAGTTTCATTTGTATTTTATGTTATTTATGTTAAAGTAAATTGGCTCATGCGACACCAGATTTTTTTATATCCTGTTTTTTTTTTCATCCCTACCATGTGGTTTAACAAGTTAATAATAAATTGTTTCACTTTCTCTGAGCATGAGGGAATGTTTATGTCTAACCAAAAGCCTAGATCATTACACCCAAAACTAAATCCAGTGACGACGGCAAGTTGACCCAGACTTTGAGATCGAACTGGCATGCGAGTCAATCTCCCCTGGGGGAGGGGGCACGTTGCCCTGAGTTCCCATGGGACACGTCCTTGCTCACAAGGTTGGAACAAAACATTTCACCTGCAAAAAAAATAAAGAATCCCCAAGCCATTGAGCCAGAGACATCTACCGAGCAAACACTCTCACCAGCGTAAGATGAAACAGGAACTGACCTCCCAAAATGGAGAAGAAAAAAAAAACCACAGTAAAATATTAATAACAGATCTCAGTCAACACACTGAGGATACACCCAAAATAAAGGGGTCTCTCAGGAAGAAAACCTGGATTTCCAGAACTTTACAAAGTCCCCCAAAATGTAAACACCTGTGAGATTTTCAACAAAAGTGTAACATTACAGATGTGCTGACATCAGAGACACCATGTCCCGTGGCGGTCCACACTAGCAGTCATTAAAGAACCGGGCGCAGATGGTGGGAACGTTTTACAACCGCAGGAGAGGCCGTGAGCCACTCAACGAAAGCAGAACCCGGCAAAGGCCCAGCTAAGCTAAACACAGCATTGCCGAAACAAGACACAAGAAAAGCCAAGCCAAGCCAGGATGGATTTAAGTGCTCCAATGAAATAGGAATCTACAGTCGCTGTAAAAACAGATAAATACAGACCATCTATTTACCGCACCTTCATCCTACACTCTACATCCTTCATGTTCACCCTTCACAAATCAACTTCCATGTGAATTGCAGGTGACATTCAACCTCAAAAGCAGCATATTACTCTGCAGTATCCAAGAAGGAAGTACAGGACCAAGTGGCTCGCACTACTTCCTCCGAGGAGGAGGTTACCAACCAACGTTTGAGGTTCCTATACCCTTCCTAAGTATTGGCCAGGTCAAAGCTAGACTCCGTAGAGTCAATGGGGGGAAGTCGGCTGGACCTGACTGTATACCCTCTTGGGTTTTAAAGATTTTTTATGAAGAAATGGCACCCGTGTTGTGTGAGATTATTGATGCATGTATACGACACAGTATATTTCCAAAGCCATGGAAAGAAGCTCTGGTCAAAGCTGTTCCTAAGAACAATAGGCCTAATTTTCCAGTTGACTATCGTCAAATATACTTAGTCAGCTGTGTTGGCAAAGTGTTTGAAGGGATCTTAAGAGATGTCCTTCTGGAGGATACAGCTTCCAAAATTGCTACTTCCCAACATGGTTTTATGGCAAGAAGATCAACTGTGACTGCCTTGATCCAGATTCTTCAAAGCTGGCATGAAGCACTTAATAATCAACCCAAGATGGATGTTCATGCAGTGTTTGTTGATTTCTCACGAGCATTTGATACAATAAATCACTGTCAGTTGCTTCAAACATTGGCTGATATGGCCATCAGACACCCCCTCTGGCTTATTGTTAAGAGCTTTCTGAGTGCAGAGGGTGCAGTGGGGTTCCTGTGTATCTGAGCCCTGTGCAGTACCAGCTGGTGTTCCACAAGGAGGACTGTTATCTCCATTACTTTTTGTTATTTGTATTAATAGCCTGGATGCTCATCTGCCTACTTCTCTTATTCCAGTGAAATATGCTGATGATCTTACAATCACAGAGTTTCTGATGGGGACTCTACCAGGCTTGACTCAGAAAGCCCTGGATTCTGTGTCTAATTGGGGACAGGAGTTCTCACTGACAATGAATGGAGTCAAGACGATGGATATGGATATTAGTGCTAGACATCAGGATAATATTCCCTCTCCACCATCTCCAATCATTTCTGGCCAAAATATCAGTAGAGTCACCACTTTCAAACTTTTGGGAGTTCAGATTTCATCTGATTTATCGCTCACATATTATCAAACATATTATAAAGACAAGACCAAGGATCCACTATCTTGCAGTAGCTAAAAGAGCTGGTCTTCCATGTGAGGTCCTCAAACAAATATATTTGACTTTTATACGTCCAATCCTTGAGTTGGAAAGGGTACAAAAACGATGCTGCAGGATTATTGGCATCCCATCATCATCTCTCCCACCACTCAGTGAAAGGCGTGATGAGGCTACCCTGCGTATCCTCACTGAAATACTCAATGACAAATCTTCTCCTTTACATGACTTCTTGCTTACAACCCCATTATCCAGTTACTCACTTCGTCGGCAGCGGGAATACGTAGTACCCTTTAGCAGAACCAAAAGACATGAACTCTCTTTTATTCCTCGTGCTCTTACATTGTTTTTTAAGTGACTGAATTACTATTTTATGTTTTAAAGTTAATTTAATTAATTTAGATTTTTATATTCTTTGTTGAATGTTTGACAAATTTCAGGTCTCACTGCTTAAAAATGTTTTTTTTTAATGCTGGCGTGTCCAGCCTTGTCAAATTTAATAAATGATACTCGATACCTGAAGTGAGGACACAAATGTTCTCAGATAACCACAAACCCCAACACAGACAAATACATACACACACACTTATCCTACAAATAAAAGTAATATTATATTTAAACACTTCAGAATCCTCCAGGTTGATCCTCTGCTAATCAACAGTTTTGATCATCCATTCCTGCCTGTACATCACTACAGGAGATCAGCTGTACACTAGAAGAGCTTTCTGAAAATTTTGTTGAACAACTTCAATTACACACACTCCGGTATCCCAGAGCCCCGCCCCAGGGCTTGGGTGTGTAGGCAGGCTGCGTGTGTGTGCTTACCCGCCACACACACAGCGTACTGTTCAGAAAAAGCCAGGTCGGTTCAGGCCCAGAGGCATGCTGGGTACTCTACCCATACCTGTATGATGAACAACATGTTCTACACTGCAGCCAACAGCTCATTAAACACTTTACAAATCAGCAGGTCCACCTCACAGCAGATACAATTCAGGATGAAAGGTAATTATTTGATTGGACATTGCCTGAAGCTTCCTGTCTGTTGTGGTCAAACAGAACAGAATTATGTCCTGGTGGTGTCATGGCCTGGTGGTTAGGGAACTGGTCTTTTGACCGGAGGGTCGTGGGTTCGATTCCCAGACCTGAGGTCATGACTGAGATGCCCCTGAGCAAGGCCCTTAACCCTCAATTGCTCACTTGTATAAAAATGAGATAAAAATGTAAGTCGCTCTGGATAAGGGCGTCTGCTAAATGCCGTAAATGTGAATGAATGATTTTTGCATACATAAGAGAAGCAATGTATGAAGCTGTGTATTGCTAGATGCAAAAATGATGCACAGACGTACACACACACACACACACACACACAATAGCAAACATCTGGTGGTCCTCGACACGAACAATGACAGGATGTTAACCGTTTCATTCAGCACGCTGATGGCACAGTTTAATATCCTTTCCAGAAGTGTAAGATAAAAGCTGAAATCCTGATGCGTGCTCACACAGGGCTAGACTGGTCAGGGAGGTACGACCCCAGGAGGTACGACCCCAGAACCACGGGTCATCTCAGCCTCACACTCCTGCATCTTCATCTCTACGCCTGTGCTTCGCCCAGAAGCTCCGTTCTTCTCCTGGTTTGTGGGAAACGTGGGTAGTTTGTACCACATCCAGACATGGAGTCCCACCATCTAGAACCCACAGCAGAAGGTTCTCTGGGTTCATGGGAACACAGGCCCTCCACAGCCCGTTAAACCACTGAACCGCCTGAGTAAACAGAAATGTGAAGGATCCAAACCCAAACACCAATTATTTACAACACCTGTGTGTTGACTGGATGGAGATTTGTGCTATTTGTTGATTGTAAAGCAATTCCCTTGGGAGAGAACCACTATATATGTATAAATTCACAAATTCATTCATTTCCAGTCATGCACGCACACACACATGTACTCACACACACGTGTACACACACACACACACACACACACACACACACACTCTAAGGGAGTCATCAATAGGCATTTGCTTTCCTCATAGGTACAGCAGACAAAATAGCAAAAACCCCAGGTAACACAGGGCTTAATATAGCCACAGTCTCCAGGAAATAACAACCACCACCATCTCATTCATTTTTTAACTAAAGAGTCAGTTTTTCCAACGTGACCCATGAACCAACTATGTAATGATTTATCCACTGAACAAGCCAATGCCTCAGTTATGCAAACCCATGACAGTTTTGTGAATGTGGTCCTCAGAAGGAGATTCCCAACAGACACCAGCACTACAGACACCACCACTACAGACACCAGCACTACAGACACCACCACTACAGACACCACCACTACAGACACCACCACTACAGATCCAGCTTTGGCAGCTGCAGCAGAACAAGTCAGCAGTTTCATCTCTCAAGCTTTCTGGACTTTCTAAAGGACTCGATCAGGTGTCAATAGTTGTGTTCCTAAACAAAACCGGAGGCCCTAGAAGGAGAATACATTTGTGTGTAGAGATGCACAGTGCCTTATCTGAGAAGAACGAGCTATAAAATGACTACTGGTTCAGGCTTCTGATCATTCCAGGTTATGAGTGATCAGAACATAACCATGACCTCACTTCTGGGTCATGACCAGGGCAGAAGGAACTCAATCCCCAGACTGACCCCAGACTGACCCAGAGAGAGGTGCTTTAACACCGTTCCATCTCCACACAATTACAGACTTACTGACTTACTTGTCAAATGACATGACAATCATAGTCTGAAAATGTGAACTGTAAAACCTGATCCACACAACCACACCGTGCCTCTCCGGCTTAACGAGGTCATCTTCACTGCTCCATCCACCCCATCACAGGTTCACCCAACGCACTTGGGGTCCATCACCTCCCGAGGTAGAAACCACCTTGTTAGACCTTACATGAGGCAGGTCAGTCAGTCAGGCCTTTGAGGCCATTACACAATACACCACCACCTCCACTCCCCCCGCTCCACAGGATCAATGTAGCTAATGGTGAATCACAGTGTTGTCTGCTTCTGGAATGACTGAACTCAAACTAATCCTGATTGGCCACACGTGATCATGTGATCAGAAAATGTGGAACATTGATAAGAATCCCTCTGCGCAAGTGAAAATCAGATTAGTGAGAGAATGAAGTAAGACCAGAAGCTTTATGAAAATACAATATGAAAACAATAACAATAACAATAAATTAACAATTAACAATAAATAAACCCCCAAACTAACTGTGGGGACAAATGACCTCAAAAGATAAAGGACTACGTTTACAACAATAAACGTCATTTACGCAGTAAAGCATTACCTGAACATTGATAGACTATGTTAATGGTGAGCAGAATGTTGCCAAGTAACTTTTAGCTTTTGACCCAAAGGGACCTCACAAAGAGACCAAAAGCAACTTCAAGGGTTCAGTAGAGCAGATGAGCAGAGACCACGTGCAGGAATGCTGGCAACCTCATAACCTCACAACCTCAAAATCTCACAACCCTTTCAGATGGTTGTCATAACACAATTATCTCTTTCCCACCCTCACTCTTACACACACTCCAAAATACTGTTGCCCCATCTAATCCTGTTTCCACTGAGTAATGATTCTCTGGACACACACACAGACACACACACAGACACACACACACACACACCAGGAGATTTAGGCCATCCAGCCACCTCCTGACCAATCACATGCAGCGCTGCGATTCAGCGGTGAGGATGACTGCCTGTGTTATTGTGGTCTTCTTCCTCTTCCCTTCATAAGAAAAATAGCAAACATACACACAGCTCAATAAACATCATGTGTTCCTTCACTCATACAGGCTCTCAGGGACATCCACCCAGACTGTGGTGTAAAAGGAGTGTGAGGGAGCGAGAGAGAGAGAGAGAGCGAGCGAGAGAGAGAGAGAGAGAGAGATACTGTCACGCCCAGGTGAGATATGTACACCAGTCTCATTCCATTCATAATAGTCTCCAAGTCGATGTCTTTATGTACAGGAGTGTCATTAACCCTGAGTCACTTTACCAAGAGGAGAGAACAAGAAAGGCAAACACACACACACACACACACACACACACACGTACACACATACACACACACACACACACACACCCACCCAAACACCCCCCCAACCCACACACACACACATACACATACACACACACACACACACACACACACACACACACCTCCAGCAGGGGCCAAAGAATGATTGGGAATAAAGTTCAGTTTTCCCCTGTTAAGCATGCTGGAAGCTTCCAACCTGCAATACAGCTCAAATCTAAGCTAGGAACCACCAACAACCAGCTAGCAGGGAGGGCAGCTCGGACCAGGACCGCCAGAGAAGGTTGTCCTGTGGGATGAAGGCATACTTACGTCTCAGCTAGTCCGTGTGAGGAAGAGCAGCCGCAGGTAGGAAGACCGTTCTATGTGTTGGGGTGTGAGGTAGAGGAAACAGACCACACCATTCTTACCCACCAGCCTGGGCAGAACTTACCCAGGCTAAAGCAGCCTTCAACAGATGCTGTATTCTCAAAGAGGAGTTAAAAACCACAGTGACTCCCAAAACATCCAGCAGTCCAAATGCAGTTATAAAGCAGTTACAATATGTACCATTTCATTTCTTTTAACGTGTGTAAATATCCACACAAAAACCTCTTGGTGTGCCTCCAGTCTGAACACACACCCAGCACACATATGTTCACTGCCACTGTAGGCCCTCCCTCATTCCACTTGCCCCACCCACTACTGCCGGCTATTTCTGATTGGGGGAAGCACGGTTGAGCTCCACCCACAGCCCACAGCGGTGTTTCATAGAATCCACTCCAAGTTTTCAGCACATCTGAACACATCTGCAAAGAAGCTGGGCTTTCACTCTGGACTTAATATCTTACTCTAAAATCAGAAAAGAAAGACACATCACACACAAGGCTTCCTGAGCCTTGTAAAGGACATTAAAGCCTCCTAGCCCTGCCGCTGTGTGCGCCTGTGTGATTGTGACTGTGGCCCTGCGGATGATCACGTGACGCAGGGTTCCCACAGTCATACTACAGGGCCCAGGAACTTCTACATGAAGAACAGCTGGAGAGGTCGATAAATGCTGGACGTTTCGGACAAGCCAAGTCAAATTTATTTAAGTCACACTTTTTACAACACGTCACAAAGCAGCTTTACAATGGTCAGGGTCTGGACAGAGGTCTTCCATCAGCTGCGCAAGCAAAGAGTTTCTCAGGAAACGGTGTTGTTCACTCTAGTAGTTAGTCCCTGGAATCTCTATCTATCTCTCTCAATCTCTCTTTCTCTCTCATGCCCCTTCTCCCCCACCATACACACCCACCCACACTCCTTCAAATGAGACAAAAACATCACTAAACTAGTAGGAAACAATCAACTGTTATCTGTGCATTACTGCAGAGATGTACACAGTGTGGACACCTTCAGACCTTCAGAAACAAGGCTGTAATGTCAATAGAAGCTTTCTTTCTTATTCATTCTACTAGATACTGGAAGTGACAATATAAACATGGCAGAAAAGTTTATTAAACAGTAACTACTGTAAAGCAATTAACGTCTATGTGCTTAAGGATTGATTTTGCCATTTCCAGATTAGTTATAAAATTAGTTAAACATACATGACCGAGAACACTCACCAGCTTTATCAGCGTCTTTCTAATCCACAACTCCTCCCTATCTCATGCAATCTATTTTTCTACAATCGCTCACTTCCTGAACATCATTACACACTTACTCCATGTCTCAGCACACCATATTACATTCATGTGTGTAGTGAAATGATACCATACAAACTCAAAAGGCAAATGCAACACTAACACTTTTACAACACACTTTACCAAACAGCAGCTTTACAAACGCACGAGTCTTCATCCCCAATGTGCAAGGACAAACTCCCTAGATCAAGACTAGAAGATGAAGCCCCTCCTCCTTGGCTGGCCAGCGAATCACCTGCCCAGGCTTTACTGGGCTTTATGCAGACCACGTAGGACTTCCACACAGACGTGGGAGTCTCCGATGTTCGGGTGGGTCTAGCGTGGACGAGCTGGTTCTTCAACCATTGGAGTAGATGTAGTGGGCGAGGTCCCTGTCGAAACCCACTTGTGGGTTTCAAAAACACGGCAACATTTAGTGAATTGCTCTGGAACAAAAGGTCACGTTCCGCGTAATACCTGCCTGTCCCTCACCAGACCCAGGGACTCTTCAGGGCAGTGTTGTTTCCGTGTTGGTCAACTCTGTTGCATGGCTACTGAGTCTCTCCCTTCCTGACTGTACTGGATGGTGTGTGTGACATCAGGACAGTCAGTACAGAAACACAGCTCAGTGTCCCAAGGGAGAGCTTATCAGGTCCATCAGATGGCTTACCACTGAACCGCAGACCACAGTGAGCTAACAGAATACATGCTCACACACGAGAACACACACACAAAGATACACAAACACGAGCACACACACACACTTTACATCCCTTTCCCCACTGGCCAGGGTGCAGGAGCAGTGCTGACAGCCATGGGAGGAGCAGATCACATATCTGGTCCAGCACGTCTGGGAGGGCGGAGCTACAAGTGTTGAGTCCCCATTGACCCGACCACATTACTGATGGAAACAGGTCACAGTAGTCAGACCAGAGCATCAAGTTAAGGCAAACAGTAACTGCACAATGATCTTATCCACCTCTGTGCACAGCGAGACTCAACTTATCTCATCAGAACCATATAACAAAGTTCTCACAGTTACAATCAAGAAAGCCGCAGACGTCCGTCTAGCCGTCTACTAATGTGAGCCACGTTCTGAACAAACCACCCGCAGACAACCAGGATAGCGGCTCCAGCTCTTCCTCCCATCATGGGCAGCTATGGCCTACATCAGGGCTATTCAACTGGCGGCCCGCAGGTCAGAACCGGCCCTTTAATGAATTTGTACCGGCCCGCGGCCCATCTCCTTATAAATAATAATAAATATTTGATAAACCGCCATAAAAATAAATAACATTTTATTTGCAACATTTTACGGCACGTTGTGTCTCTTTGTGGCACGTTTCCAAAACAGACTCACTTGAGAAGCATGGCGCTGTCAAAGAAGAGACGTAAGAATACCGAAAACAGACAATATAATAACGACTGGACAGATAAATATGCACACATACCCCAAACTCAACCCTATGTGCCTGCTCTGTTACGAGTGTTGTGATAAAGGAGTACAACGTGTGGAGGCACTTTACTACAACCCACTCTCACTTTGACAATGAATATCCACCGGGTTCTGGTGCTCACCAAACAAAAATACAATCACTTATTACAAACTACAAGTGATGTTTTGCACAGAGACCGTTACTTGTTACTGTGATGCAATGGAACTTGTTTTTGCACTTTAATCCAAAAGTAGGCTTTGTTTTCGCTAAAAACAGATGTTACTGTTGTGACTCTGGTGTTGAAGATGATCTCCTGATTAATAAAATGGAGAAAAATTAAATGTTGTAGTGTTTGCCTCAATTTTATATCCACCTATATAGTATAGGTCTGAAAATTGTCTGGCCCACAGGTCAGAGCTCTCTGCCAAATCTGGCCCGCAGACAAATATAGTTGAATAGCCCTGGCCTAGAGGTTAGGGGTCTTGTGATGGGAGGGTTGTGGGTTCAACTCCCAGCAAGGCCATGACTGAAGCAAGACACTTGTGTCATGTTGAGCATGACACTTAACCCCAACTGTGCCCTGGGGCTAGGGCTGCCCACCACTCTGGGCATGTGTGTACTCACAGCCCCTGGCGATAACTAGTGTGTGTGTGTGTGTGTGTGTGTGTGTGTTTGTATACTCACAGCCCCCTAATGATCACTAGTGTGTGTGTGTGTGTGTGTGTGTGTACTCACAACCCCTAGTGATCACTAGTGTGTGTGTGTGTGTATATACTCACAGCCCCCTAATGATCACTAGTGTGTGTGTGTGTGTGTGTGTGTGTGTGTGTGTGTGTGTGTGTGTGTTCTCACAACCCCTAGTGATCACTAGTGTGCTTTGTGTGCTCTGTGTAGCTCTCACTACACAGTTGGGTTAAATGCAGAGGACAAATTCCAATGTGCACAAATGGCACATTTTACTTAAACTTAATACATGCATGTCCAATCTGTACTGATCATGCTACAATCCTCACTAACTGCTCCAGTACTCCTACACAGTCTCAGAATGCCCAAGGAAGTCAGACTTGATGTTGCTGTGTGTGAGAGAGAGACAGAAAATGTGTGTGTGTGTGTGTGTGTGTGTGTGTGTGTGTGTGTGTGTGTGTGGTGAGCAGGTCTACAGCGGTGGTGTTAACACGTCACCAGCGTGTATGGCAGGTAAAGAGTTCGTCAAAGATCAGCAGTGCAGTGTGTTGTGGGCGAGTCGGGACAGGAGGCACGCCAACGCGTCCAAAGTGTGAAAGACACACAGCTCAGCTCACAGTGCTGCACGAGCCACACCCCTCCACCAAACCTGCATGTTGCTCAACTCAGAACACAAATCCCCTTCACAGAGGTTCCCAATCCCTCGAAAACCCTGCTCAGCACAGTTCAGTGTTTCCTAGCTCTCAACACATGACTCAACTCATCAGTTAGCTCATCCAAACGATGCAGCCAGAGTTCTGACTAGAACTGGAAAATTCAATCATATCAGACCAGTCCTATCAGCCCTGCATTGGCTCCCAGTTAAATTACTTATTGGTTTTAAAATTCTTCTACTGACCTACAAAGCACTGCACGGTCTTGCTCCTGATTACCTCCAGGAATTTATTTCCTACTATGAACCCCCACGTCAACTAAGATCACAGGGTGCTGGTCTTTTATTAGTTCCACAAATTAATAAGGTAACAGCAGGGGGAAGAGCCTTTTCTTATAAGGCCCCCCAGCTTCGGAACAACCTTCCAAAATGCTTCCGGGACTCTGACACAGTCACAATCTTTAAGTCTAGGTTGAAAACCCACCTATTTAGTTTAGCGTTTGATAATTAATATCCCCCATTAGATAAAGGTACAGATCCAGGGGTTCATAGGCGAAGGGTTTTACGGTAGACTGGGGCGCTGGTGCTGTCGTCCTGTCACTGCTCGTGGTCACTCAAGTTTGTTGACGGTGCAGTGGACGGATGCCATTGTCTCAGGATGCCCCCAAGCCTGTGTTACCTTCTGGTTCTGCCTTTCCAGCTAGGCTGTAATAATTTAATGCTACAGTCCTGAAATGTTTACATTTTCTCTGTCCCACATTCAATCCCATACAGATCTAACTGTCCCTCTTTTCTCTTTCCAAGTGGTTGCCCTCCTACCTGAGAATTACTGAGATGAGGGGAGACGAGTCTTTCCTGTTATCCACCCTGGGCCCTGGCCCCTCTCACCACCCTGAAGTCCCCCATGCTATGGCTGTATCTCCATGGCCCTGGACTACCATTACTGACCATCAAGAAGTCTAGGACTCTTAGGAATAATCATTATATAGAGACACATAACGTCTTTGTTTATGTACATGTCCAATAATTGTTGTCATAGTGACTGGATTCCTCTCAAGGTTTCTTCATCGTGCTCCAACTTGCTAACCAACATTTCAAACTGGAGTGTTTGGAGCTAGGAGTCAGAGACATTCAGTGTAGTCCTGGTGTGGTCCACACAACATCCAGAAACGCCTTCACTGCCTGTCCTGAGGCCAGTCAGGGGCCCTCACATTCAGTAAAGAGGTCAGCTTCTTCAGCAGTGCTCGCCCACGACTGAGAGACGCAACTCTGATATCCAGAATCTCCACTGTGTGGTCATAACAGCAGACAGCAGTTAGGAAATCTCTTCCGAGAGGGAGTCACAAAAAAAATGGCCAAAAATCAGTGTGTTATGGATAGAGCAAATAGCCATTAGGCTGTCTGACCACGCAAGAGCGCCGTGGCACACCTGCCTGGGGCAGCGTCCAGAGTCCAACCCAATGTAATCAGGACCTTTCACGCGTGACTGCATCTTCTTCCTCTCTGGCCTAAATCAAGTCGTCGCTTTTCCGCTGAAGTTCATCCACCTCTCCCGTGTGTTTAACACACCAGTACACACTTTAGATCCGGCAAAGATCTGAATCAGCATTAGCCACAAAACAAGAATCCTTCAACTTCAACGCTTATTCGCTGGTGCTGGGGCATTTTCTTATCAACCTGGAATTGCAAGAACACCTCCCCAGGGTGGTGGTGACCCAGAGCTCCGCTGTGTGGTTTAGGGCATCTCCTTGTACAATGACCTTGACTCAGACAATGGAGATCCCCTCCCCCCCATCTGCTGAAGCCATCAGGGGTGTCCTAAACCTGCAGGCTTTTGGAGCAAGCCTCCACTCCCCCAATCAGTGTGGTCCAGAGCTCTGGCTGGGCCTGGTCTTCTCAAGCACCGGCATAGCTAACTGCAAAACTCCTGCATCTTCTCATCATTTTGTGGTAAAAAGGAAAATGATCATCTGTCTATTATACAAATCATCCACTGACCACAGGAAAGCACGCAGGAGGGCATAAATGCACAGAGCACCATTCATGCTTGAAAGTAATACCACAGTGGAACCTCTGAAACTCTACTGAGAATCAACAAATCAGAACGTGCTAAAGAAATGTATAGATTTCAGCAAAACTGTGGCATATGCAATCCTATGTAAATTAGTGCAACCCCCAATCTGTGAGGCTCAGTCCTAGATTTCACAGAAAACGTACATCTAACCAGACGAACGCGACTCCAAGACGAACGCTGGCGTCACGGTTGTGGTTGGGAGACCTTCCAGTTTTTGACTAAAACATTTCCAACCACATTCAGGATCGAGCAATTGATCCCAACTGGAACATTTCTAGCCACAATTACAATCAAACCCCATTTGCATACTTCAGTTTATCTACGGAAGCTGCATTTCAGAGTGCCATGACCAGGTGAATGCAGGTTCAAATCCTGGTGATGCCAGAATCAGCCCGAGCCAATGGTCCAAGAGAACATAACATTGATTTCTGGGTGGGGTTGGCAGGTTGAAGGGCTTTTAACCAACCGCCCCAACATGGTGCTCCCCTTGTTTGCCAGCATAGGCGGTTGGTGGCACTTTCGTCCAAGCATGAGGAGTGTCCTCCAAAGACGTGCAGGTGGCGGTCCATGACTAGGTCCAGGTGTTGGAGGACACGCACTGGCCTTCACCCTCCTGGCGTGGTGGTGGTGTGTGATAGGGAGAGAACTAGTTAACTAGTGGGAGGAATCTGAAACACCAGGGAAAAATAAATAAGAACTAAAACTGAAAGAGTGGTGGACTCTGACCCCAGAACAGGCTGAGGGAATGGCTGATGACGGACGCTTTCTGAGTTGACCCCTTGTCCCATTGTGCTGGAATGCAAACATGGTGTTGAAGGAGCAGGTTCTAATATACTAGTGTGCAGTTTGGATGGTGGCCCCATGTTTCAGCGTGGGTGCAGTGCACCAAACAATCCTTTATTTATTTGGCATTTCGCTATTCGGGATTCAACTCTGCAGGGCAAGCACAGTGCAAACTAACCCAAGGTCATGGGTTCAAGGCCCATGGAAGTTCAAATACTAAAAAAATATATATGCCACTGCTTCTGCACAAGACTATCTAGCAAAACTGTATAAATACATGTAAAGTGACTAGAGTTTAATCTAGTGACGCACGCGCGCGCGCACACACACACACACACACACACACACACGAGCTGAGGGCGTGTTTTTAATCTGACCTGATGCAGTACCTAGTGCTATGCAAATCATGCAATCATTAGCCAAGAACTCATGGAACAAAGGGTACCACATGTGAACTTTGACCCCTCATTACCCGGAGCATGTCACATCAAAGAAAACCAGTGACAGCTACACCAACTAAAAACATACAAACGCTCATGAAGGCACAGAACACTGACTGACAGAAACTACTTCTCATAGGAAACATTTCTCCCTGCAAACCCAAGTAAACAATTTCTGTCATAAATGCTGTAACTACAAAAGATACAAAAATGAATAATTTAATGATTGTTTCACTTTGTTTGACTGTACCAATCAGTAACTACAGCTCCTGACCTGCACACACGTGCTACAGCCCCTTCTGTCACCACATTTCAAAACAAACCTGCACCGTGTTGTACATGACGGCATGGTACTCCCACAACTGCATTATCAGCAACTTGCCCTGAAGCTTTACCGCTGCTTGTGAGGCAGGGACACGAGACAGCGGTGTGAGGACACGAGACAGTGGTGTGAGGACACGAGACAGCAGTGTGAGGACACGAGAGGCAGCGTGCGGTATCGGCTGCTCTTGGAAAGCAAGTCCATTATCACCTCCTGGCACAACCAGAGCATTCCAGCGTGCTGAGGTGCGGTGGACGTCAGCAGAATGACCTCAGCGCTCTAATTGAAGGCTTCTCCCCCACACGCCTCCCATCAGCATTCACACCAGCCATACTGCCGCACGAAACAAGATCTGGGCCGCCACACACCGGAGGCTTCCCCTCCCTGCGCCTGGCACCACACACTCAGAGACAGGCTCGCTCCATGTCACAGAAACCTCAATCCTCAAAGCTACAGTAAAAGGGCTGGAACGGAGTTAAACAGAGAGAAGTCAGACGGGGGGGGGAAGTGAGTTGTGAATAAATTCTGGATGAATTCTGATAGAAATCTGGATTAATTCTGGATGCTTCTCAGAGCAGGTTCTAAAATTCTAAGAAGACTGAAGACAAATGCCATGAATAATATCCAACATAAGCTTTTCCAAGCTCAAATGTCATTTAATAGCATTTTAAATGACAGTTCAACCCATAAGTTTGTAACCCTTGGCAGAATTTGTAAGATACTGATCATTAAAACACACACACACACACACACACACACACACGCACGCACGCACGCACGCACGCACGCACGCACGCACACCTAGAATTTGACAATAAACTACTACTCTGATTAACCTCTCCAATGTCTAAACATGTAATACACTCTTTCTTCTTAGATGTCATATGTTGCTACACTAAACATGATTCCATCCCGTGTAAGGGCCCAGATTCTTTCAGGTGGATAACGCTACCTGTGGTACCTGCCAATGGCCTGCAGGTCCTCTTAGGACTGTGGCTATACGGTATGATAAAGCCATTCCACAGACCGAGGGCCACCTTACACAACCTTCTCCACCTCCCACAACCTTCTCCACCTCCCACAACCTCCCACAACCTTCTCCACCTCCCACAACCTCCCACAACCTTCTCCACCTCCCACAACCTTCTCCACCCCCACAACCTCCCACAACCTTCTCCACCTCCCACAACCTTCTCCACCTCCCACAACCTTCTCCACCTCCCACAACCTTCTCCACCTCCCACAACCTTCTCCACCCCCACAACCTCCCACAACCTTCTCCACCTCCCACAACCTTCTCCACCCCCACAACCTCCCACAACCTCCTCCACCTCCCACAACCTTCTCCACCTCCCACAACCTTCTCCACCCCCACAACCTCCCACAACCTTCTCCACCTCCCACAACCTCCTCCACCTCCCACAACCTCCTCCACCTCCCACAACCTTCTCCACCTCCCACAACCTTCTCCACCTCCCACAACCTTCTCCACCTCCCACAACCTCCCACAACCTTCTCCACCCCCACAACCTTCTCCACCCCCACAACCTCCCACAACCTTCTCCACCCCCACAACCTCCCACAACCTTCTCCACCTCCCACAACCTCCCACAATCTTCTCCACCTTCCTCTGCAGTCACATAATGGGTGTGTTCTGGTGGGAAATCCAACTGTGACCCATATTCAGCACTTAAGACCGGCTGACGGTCTCAGTGCTCTCATGAACAGCGGAGGTCCTTCCCCGTATTTGATGGCTGGGTGCCTCTTCGTGGGTCTTAACGTCTTCACAAGCAATTTTGATTGTGATAAAGTGCAGGTAAGACCAAATCACTTTATTCCAGCATCATCTCAGGATCTCTGGTCTTCATCTCAAGATCCTGTCTGGGCCCCACATGGGCTCTATGACAACCATAACAGTTTATTTTGGCAATTACATTTCGGCCCCTTTGTTGCTCGAGTAAAGCTACTTCCTTGCTGTACATGTCAAAACTGCTCTTTCAGATCCTGTGGGTTCCTGGCTGGGTCTGCACAGTACAATGTCTTTTCCAAACTTTTCATTTCATCAAAACGATGCAATCAATTTTGTCTTAACTCGCATTTGCAAAACGCCACCAAGATTCTTGAAGACAAAGCTGATTACTATACTGACCTTCCCAGTAATCTAAAACTGCAAGAAGGCTCAGCATAAAACGAATGTACCCATTCAAGACACCCATTGTATGTAAAGCACTTTTTAAACAGATACTGCTACATCTGCTACCATCAGCTCTTGGTATGGTGAGGTTTATGAGTTTCACAGTATTGTAATATCAGTGTGAATATCAGTGCTAGGAATAAAACGAGAAGACAGGAGCACAACACCAGCACCCACCTGTCTCTCTCCTCCTGGACCAGGTGGCGCTGACATGAATATGAACCCTGTCTGTGACTACCACAGTTTACATCTAAAGTCCAGGAGATAAAGGGAAAGTGAGGGTGATATTACACAGCCCAGACTTCAGGAGCGACCTCCAACACCAACTCTCCCTCTTATCTCAAAACCAAATGTTTTCTCCAAGTGGTTCAGTTATAACCTTCGCTGTGTCTTCTTGATCTCATTTACCAGACGTGTTCACACGGACCATGTCGTAACCTGGACCCCGAACTGTACCAAACAAACCCCAAACACTTTTAAACAAACACTTTAATAGAAAACAATGTGCGATGAAAGAAGATAAAAACGATTTCGTTCAGATTTCCACCGCGCACGTATGAGTATGAAATATAGTATATAACATTACACACATTCAATCAACTAAAAAGTTTAGGTGTTAAAACATGAGTTTTCGGCACGCATTCTCAGCACTTTGAACTGCCATTAACGTTTTGATCTGGTCATCGGTGCCTTACCGTGGACATGTAAACACAGCCAACATGAAGAAACAACATCCCACAAACTCACAGCGCCCGTCATTCATTCCCCTTTAAAACAACAGTGCCGCTGACGTCATGCTGGCAGCCCTACTGCGCATGTCAAGAAGCCTGAAGGCGGTTGATTTGTGGGAAATGTAGTTCTAGAGCACTGAAACGCGATAAGCGTTTTTCCTCCCTTTCTCTCTCTCTCTCTCTCTCTCTCTCTCTCTCTCTCTCTCTCTCTCTCTCTCTCTCTCTCTCTCTCTCTCTCTCTCTCTGACAGGCCTAAGAGTTCAACAGAAAATCCGACTGACATCAGAAAAAGCAACCGCCTCTAAAAAGAATACATTTCACAGCTCATTTTTACAATTACAATGATCACATGTATAAGTTTATCCTGCCCATATGTAACTGGGTAGCATAACTGAGTGAACCATATTCAAGCAATATTGCAAATGACCTCAGATTTATTATACTGACAATACTAACATTCAACATTTTAACTCAATAAATATTATTTCTGATTAAAGTAAAGCAGTTGTTTGTGGTCAGGAAATAACATTTTGTGTAACTCTGAATGGACACATTATCAGAATCAGAAACAGAATCAGAATCTGGCTTTATTGGCCAAGTATGCTCACGCATACAAGGAATTTGTGTTTGGTTACAGTATCTCCCAGTGCACAATAACTAACAATAACGTCACAGACATAAAACATTTACTCACACACAGGGCCGGAGTGGGACACATTTTCAGCCCGGGAGTTTCATGTCCAAATCCGGCCCAAAATTATTTTTCCCTCCCAATCGGCCCAAACTAGAGACTGACATGAGCCGGCCCATCGGGAATCCTCCCGAATCTCCCGATTAGCCACTCCGGCTCTGCTCACACATAATCACACACACAAAACATACACTGTAAACCGTGTGCAGAGTTGTATATCTACAGTAAAGTGCTGAGTACAGCAGTAAACAGGCACTGAGGTGCAGACTGAATTAGATAGATAAGTTAAGCTGAATTAAAATAAGGCATGTAAATATGGGAACAGGATAATTACTGGCAGGGGCAATAAGTACAGTGTATTCTTATGCACCATCACCAGATAATAAAGTGCAGTACAGGAGGTGAACAGGGTGAGAGAGACGAGCTGGATGGATTGTACGTAATGGTCTTGTGTGTATGTGACGGACTGTATCCTGTATGTTGTGTTGTAGTGTTCAGCTGTTCATGAGAGTGATGGCAAGTGGGAAGAAGCTTCTCTTTAGTCTGGTGGTCTTAGTCTTCAGTTGTCTAAAATGCCGTCCTGAGGGAAGACGCTGGAACAGGTGGTGTCCAGGGTGTGAAGCATCAGACACAATGTTCTCTGCACACTTCCTGGATCTGGAGGTGTGTAGAGATGGCAGGGTGGGTAGTGCCACACCGATGGTCCTCTCTGCAGACCTGATGATGCGCTGCAGTCGGTGGGTGTCGTGTTTGGTAGCTGAGCTGCCCCACACTGCAGTGAGGACAGACTCAATGGTGGCGGTGTAGAACTGCACCATCAGCTCCTGGGGCAGGTTGAACTTCCTCAGCTGACGCAGGAAGTATAGTCTCTGCTGAGCTTTCTTGATGATGGAGCTGATGTTGTAGTCCCATTTCAAGACCTTGTAGATTGCTGTAGGAGTCCACAGCCATCACGTTACTGTCCAGGATGGTGAGTGCTGGGCGGGTTGGGGGGCTTCTCCTGAAGTCCACTCTCATCTCCACTGTTTTTGCTGTGTTCAGCTCCAGGTTGTTGTATTTGCTCCAGAGGACCACATGCTCAACAGCCCGTCTGTAAGCAGACTCATCGCTGTCCCGGATGAGACCAATGACCGTCAAATCGTATGCAAACTTCAGGATTTGGACTGAGGGGTCAGTGGAGGTACACTCGTTTATGTAGAGTGAGAAGAGCAGAGGGGAGAGAACACAACCTTGTGGAGGTGGTCAACCCTGTGCTGGTGGTGCTGGTTCCTGAGGTGATCTTTCCCACCTGCTGCTCTCTGCTAGTGAGGAAGCTGGTGATCCACTGGCAGGTGGAGGCTGACACACCGAGTTGGGTCAGTTTGGTGTGTTTGGTGTATACATTGTACACATATTTTTTTATTGTATATTTTATATAGTAAATAATAGATATGCAGGATAGAGTGAGTGGGAGTATTTCTGCATCAACCAGATCTATTCGCTACTGTAAGCAAACAGAGACTCACACTTCCCAAAATGTGCTAGTCTGTAAAGTTCAATTTTGACTGATTTCTGGCAAAAGCTGTTTGGAAGTGGAAGTGGGATTTATTTAGGCCATAGAGAGACTTACTGCAGATTAGTATAGTAATTGTTTATGTGCGTTGGGTGGAGCAGGTTGGGGGGAAAGCAGATTGGACCAGGGAGCTACCCCCCCCCCCCCCCCCACCGAATGAATATCCACAAACACCTCTCTCAGTGACCACATCCACAAACACCTCTCTCTCAGTGACCACATCCACAAACACCTCTCTCAGTGAGCACGTTACGTCTTCACAACACGGTGGTGTCATGGCCCGCCTGTGTCTCATCTCCACACACGGAGCCTCTGGTTCTGACTTTATTGCTGTCTAAGTGCGCCCCTTTGTACTCTAATGCAATGACTACGTAATGCAGATCACCTCGCCTGGGTTCAGCGGGTGCCTACAGGGCTGTGGTCTGCCTTTCAGACTACTTCAGTCTCTGAGGAGCCAGCAGATATCTGAGGCCCAGACGGTCCCCGTCATCCTGCCTGTGTTCCAGTGAAGCAGGCCGCATGTTTCATGCTTCATGTTTCAGGTGTGGTGGGATGGGGCGTCTGTTTAATATTCTGACAGGAAAGGCACTTTTAAAGGTTGCCCAGTAGTATTAGAAGCGCATAAATATTTAAACAGTCTAGGTCTGTTTATTGTTGTTCCTCCAAGAACTAACGGAAGAGCATTTTATGAACGTAGGCTCAGAGATTTTGACAAAAAAAACAAAAAACGCAGTTTGTAGCAAGTTGTGTCAGATGGAGTTCAGCCTAAGCTCGTCTAGGTTACACGACTCACACGTCTCCTCACACGGACACGGCGGTTACTGATCGTGATAGTTCCAATTGGCAGATCACCCAGAATTTGTTGCCATTGGTAAAGAGCAAAGCCCTGAGCTTTCTCCTCCATGCTGGCTCTGGTGTTTACTGTAAAGGCTGAAGGGCCTGAATCAGTGGAATAGCTCTGGCTCGCCATCGTCTCTGTCCTGTCATGCACATAGGGAGCCAAAACTATTTAACTTTCCGTGTTCCCATTAACATGGAGGAAGTTATGTCAACTCTTGTCCACACACATGAAGCATCAAAGACCAGGATTGATTGGGTTTTATCGGTGTGGAAACCCACTGAGCTGTAACCAAGCGTTATCACCATGCTGCAACCTGCATCCAATCCAGCCGATTTATAAAGTGCCTGATGCTGTTTGAAAAGCCGAGGTGAATTCACTGAAACGGCAACACCACGTCCATCGCCAGCTCCCTCTGCAAGACCACACAGAACAAAGGACACTTTGTCTTCCCCTAGACGGCTGTCTCCCCTTCCGATAAACAGCCTTCACATGCAGTGAGGTGGTGGTTCAAACATAAACCCCGATACATCTCACCACGGTGCACATGACGGTAGAACAGCTCTAAATGGCGGGTTTAGTCAAACTGCGAACGAGGTCTCCGCGGAACAGATGAAAGGTTTCGTCTTTCGTTTGTGTGAAAAGTTGTGAGGTGTTCACAGGAGCCGGCGTAGCGGATCTGGCTTGCGTGGCCTCGTGAAGCTGTGAAATTGATCCTTCAGCTTTGATCTTCACTTGACCCCTACAACTTTGGCCAGTAGATTCAAGATATTTGAGTGGCATTAGTTAAATCTTAGTCATTCCAATACTTCACACTCCCTACAACTGACCATTAAGTAGACGCTTCATTAAACACAAACATGAGGAGAGGTTTAAAGATAGAAGGGACAAGGACAGGCTGGAAGTAGTGCAGTGTTATTAAGACATTAAAGAGCACTACTCAAAGAACAGACTACTTAAGGAACAGACTGCTCAAGGAACAGACTACTCAAAGAACAGACTACTCAATGAACAGACTACTCAATGAACAGACTACTCAAAGAACAGACTACTCAATGAACAGACTACTCAAAGAACAGACTACTCAATGAACAGACTACTCAAAGAACAGACTACTCAATGAACAGACTACTCAATGAACAGACTACTCAATGAACAGACTGCTCAAAGAACAGACTACTGGACACTTGCAGAATCCAGTCCTACATCAGTAAACTCGGAGACAATCACACAGCCGAGCTCTTCATTTCAGTTTTATACAATCAAAACTTAAAATACTTAAATTATAAACAAGCTTTGGAATCAGACCATGGTTTGGAGGACATCCACTGAAGAGCTGCATTCCCCCGAAACATCTCCAAACACACTCTGGTAGGAATGAGCTGTAAACACAGCTGCTGATTCGCCCTTCCAGACCTGCCAATCACAGGTCAGGCTCCACCCACAACCCCCGGCAGGCCCACAGAGACCAGCCACCCATTCCCTCACAGTTAGCCTGCTAGCACAGCGTCTGGGCACCTGCACACTGGCGCTTCAGTCTGGCCTGCAGAGTCACCGACAGAGTTTGAGTTTGATGTGTTTGTGCCTCAAGGCGAGGACACTCACGAGGAGCATCAGATGGGAGCAGGAATACGACCGTGGTTAACGTTAACGTGGTTAACGTGGTTAACGTGGTTCTCGTGGTTAACGTGTGTAACGTGGTTCTCGTGGTGTAGATACCAGTGTGATAATGACGCTCCTATACAACTGTCATGCATAAACAACAAGGGGATATATTTAGCCATGGAAACATAAAAGATTCTTGATTGTCTCAGCAAAGGAAAAAAGGTTTATTATTATTATTATTATTATTATTATTATTATGACGATTCAGTCGATTTGTGACAGTGCTACACAAAACGACAAACATCTGTTATTAAGGGCTAACTCTAAACGGGAAAAGTACATGTTAATAAAATGAAATAGTATTGCATTAGCGCCATCTGGTGGATACTTTTTATAAGGTCTTCAACAGTTCAGGCCAAAACGTTTAACATAAATTAACAGGAGTTTCAGAGATATTTACATGTTTGTCAGGAAATTGTCACTCTTTGCCCTGAGGCATGTCAAATTAAAAATCATAAAATTAAGCAAAATGTCATCACTCAGTTAGATGAACTTATATTTTTTTAGCACCATTATTAAAGATTTCAAATTTCTATCTTCTCAGGATGACCTTGGGAAGTGTAGTTCTCTGGTTATTTGCAGACAGTGCGCAGGTGCTGTAGTTGAGCCAGGTTGACACTACTACCCCCACACACAATCATCACCAGGGGCGCGAGGGGCTTGGGCAGCCGACCCTCAGCCTGCAGCTGCTGGATGAGCCCACTGTACACTGCAGCTAGAGAGGCCCCACACGCTAGCTCCACTAACACACGCTCTTCATCTGCACACAACACACACATCAACATGAACACACACACACAAACATGAACACACACACACACAAACATGAACACACACACACCCACACATATCAACATGAACACACATACACACACACACAAACATGAACACACACACACACGAACATGAACATACACAAACATGAACACACACACAAACATGAACACACACACATACACACAAGAACATGAACACACACAAACACACAAGAACATGAACACACACACACACACAAACATGAACACACGAACATGAACACACACACACACACCCGAACACGAACACACACACACACATGAACATGAACACACACACACACACACATACACCTTCAATCAACTGCATTTTCACAAAATGTTTTTCACACAAACCTATCAAACTCAATCAAATCACATAGTCCTCATGTAATAAACATATTATGGACAGAATGGTTCAGCTGTGGTTAACAACCAAAATTCTAAACAGACGACTAGACAAATGTACCCAGGAAGAGTTCCACTGCTTCCAGAGCCTGGAGATCACTCACTAACTCCGAGAGGACGTTGGGTCTTCCACTGTACTCAAACGCCTGTCTGCACACTGTCTTTGCTCCCAAACACTTGGCCTCACTAAAACAACAATTCAAAGAAAACAGAAAGAGTGTCACATGGATGAACCCGTAAGAGCACGAGCCATCGAGAGCGTCGTGGGATAATGCTTGACCTCGTGATGTCTGGGAGCGTGACTAAACATCTTGCTTTAACAGCTGCGTTGAGGCAGTCTGCTCCAACTGTCTCCATACACAGGACTGGCACGTCTCCCCAGCCCACCTCGTCCAGACCCTCCATCACCCCGCAGAAGAGCCCTCCGCCTCCCACAGACAGAACTACAGCCCCAGGCTTGGCGGGCAAGGAGGCCTTCAGCTCATGGACGATGGTGGAATGACCCTTCCTGCATGTCAGCAGCATGGGAATCGTTTGAGTTTGTGTCATAACAGTGCTAATAGCAGTTCTTACATTTGTTTATTACTGTTAATAGTTTGATAGCATGTTTACAGAGACGGGTCTCCGTGAACGCTCTGAGAACGACTCACCAGACCAGCGGATGGTCGAAGGGCGGGACGAAGGTGAGGTTGTCGCTCTGAGACAGACGAAGGGCTTCGGCGTTTGCATCATCCCACACCTGTTCCAGGTACACCCCGCCGCACCGCTAACGTTAGCCGTCTCACTCACATACACGTGAGACAACAACAGCACACACAAGGCAGTAGCAGTATTCATGTAGGCATTGAACTTATCACTCACTTTGCCCACCACTCGGACAGTGGCCCCGTGGTCACGGAGTTTATCCAACACCAGCTGGGGGGAGGACGAGGGGACCACGATTACGGCCGGGATGTTGAGTTTACGTGCTGCGTAGGCTGTGGCCAAACCTGCGTTCCCACCTGCATTTCACACAGACCATAATACAAACACAGAGCTTTATCCTGGGAGGGTTAGCGAAAGAACCCTCAGTTTGCAAAGGAACACCAGAGTCAAACACTAAGCCTAAATGTTATACTGAAAAAATATACTACAAGCAAGCGTTTTAGTAAAGAAAAAGAAATCAAAATCAAATGTGTAATACCCACCTGAAGAACAGATGACACCACGTGACTTCGAACCTGCAAGCTTCAAAACAGTCTGGGTGAGTTTGCTGCTGTATTCGTTTTGACGACTGCTAAAATGCGTTTCCTAATTCTCAAAACATACATTTTCAAAACTCTAAACACAGCAACACATTGACCTCATACAAATAGCCAAATAGTTAATATCCTGTTCAAAAGCGCATTTTCTTAACTGAATACCAACTCTGCATTTCACAACGCAAACAAAGTTTTCTCTTTATACACCAAGTTTGTTAAAACACAGCAAACCTAGTTCAGTATCCAATCATTCTTTCAAACATTAGCACAGATTCTCTATTCGAGATGAACATAGTCAATCACTGCACAACCACTGTAAAAAAACTAACAGTTGAAGGCATTACAGAAACATTACATGTAATATTTTATTCTGCGTTTTTTTCAAATGTGTAAATTTTTGACAACATATTGTCTACACAATGAGTGATATTTACTGTAACATACTGTATAGAATGTAGATTAGACAAAAAAGGAGTCTGTAACAGTTTTGCAGAGAAGGTTATATTTTACTGTATTAGGGACATTACTATAAATTGTGGCCTAACCCCAAAAATAATTACTGTAATTGTAAACATAATTAGCCACGGTCCCATACCCATATGTGTAAAAAATACACACACACACACACACACACACACACACACACACACACACACACACACACACACACACACACACACACACATATATATATATATATATATATATATATATATATATATATATATATATATATATATATATATATATATATATATATATATATACCATATATATATATATATATATATATATATATATATATATATATATATATATATATATATATATATATATATGTATACACATATATATGTGTAAAAAATACACATATACAAAAAGCCACACAAGGGGAAAAAAACAGGATACAAAACTGAACAGTCTTGTTATGTGTAATGTAAGTGGTCTTCAGCAGTTGGCCACATGTTTTCATCCACATCACATCTGATGTTGGCCCCCTTGCCATGCACCTGGGGTAGAAAAGCTTGGTATGCCTTATTCACCCCTGGCAGTCTTCAGCTGAAATGTCTCTGCAGCTGGGATCCATTGCATCCAGGAGGGACATTTGGTCATGGGGCCGATGATCATACACCTTCCACCCCCAGACTGAAAAAAGTTCCTTATAGGGGTTAAGGAAAGGTGAGTAGGGCAGGAGGAAAAGGGACATCACTCTTGGATGGTCTATAAACCAGTTTGTGATGACATGAGAATGACAGAATGCTACATCGTCCCATCACAAATGTCCTCGTGTTTCCTCCCACCTGTTCCCTTTCTGCTTCTGGAACCAGTTGTTGGTAGAGTTCATTCAAAAACGAAAGAAGGAGGTCACTGTTATAGGGACCAATCTGGCATTTGTGAAGGACCAAACCAGCACTTGAGATAGCAGGACAAATTGTTATATTTGCTCCTCTCTGACCCGGTACATTACTGTAATTCATTTTATTTCATTGATCTATATGTGCAAAAAATATGTTTTACAGTAGCCTAATAGCTTTTCAGCTGCCTTTGTTTTTGCAGAACTTTGCATTTTATATGATGTTTAAGGTTTTGAACCTTAGGTTTTCATTTTTGACATGCTGTGTGCATTAGTAAATAAAACAAAAATTATCCAGAATTTTGTTATTGGACAATTTTGTGTGTAGAAAATGTTAACATTATAGAAACATGTAAAATGACTGAATTTTGTTCAAAAACTACATGAATTGTACTAATTGTCTATAGCCACTGAAGTCTGATGTTGTGTTCACTGTGTTTAGAGTTTTGAAAATGTGACTACAGATTGGACAAACGGAGGTTAGGTGATGAGGTTGTGAGGTCAGTGTACAGTAAGTAGGACACAAACCTGACCAAATTATATTGAACGGACTCTTTTTATGGAGAGCAAATGCCAGCAAAAGAAATTTACGAAGTAAAAAAGTACAATTCAGCTACGTCTGATAAATGCAACATTTGATATGCGATATTTGGGAATATTGTGTGGCAGCTACTCCATGATTACAGCCGCGGTTCCTCCTCACCTTCTGGACCAGATGTCCAACTCCTCGGATTTTAAATGAACCGGAGGGTTGTGAACTTTCCATTTTCATATAGACGGTGGAGCCGAGCCGCCTGGACATGCCGACGCTCTCGATGAGAGGAGTGTTCGTGTGCAGTACACCGTCGCTGGACATGGTCAATTCACTTAGAAAAGTGCAAAGCAAAGAAACACACAAGCAGAAGGAAGCGGCCTGTGTTTATGGCGCTAAGATGGCGGAGTCACCTTAATAACAGCGGTCAGACGGGGCGAAGTTCGCTCCTTATCCTTTTTGAGGAGGTTGATTAAATATTAACAACGAAAGAACGAGTTATGGTCATTTCAGTGGCATTTTGACTCATTTAAAATAAGTCATACTTGTGTTGGGGTCATTATCATGAATCGCGTGTGAACTGGGAGTAAATATGTATCATTCATTACAGTAACTTACATGGTAAATATTGTAAAAATTGTTACTGTAACAATTGTGTTTCAAAAGGTATGAATAATGTAATAGATGACTCATTAGTCTGCTAAATGTATAAAGTAATTTACCTCATATGCCTTGTTCTATAGTCCAAATGTGTGTAGGAGTGTTCTTTTATTCTTTTAACTTGTTATAACAAGCACAAGCATATTAAACACACACCCCAATCACCCTGACAAAGGTTCATCCCAATATGAGAATCCTTTAATGGTTTACATTTGCATGACATGACATAAATGTGTGTGTTCTCCACCAACTACTGACAGGCAAATTTCAGTGGTAAGCTCATCAAAGCTTTTGAGCTGCATTTATAAAGAGCATTTCAACTAAGGAGGGGCAGCGCATACGAACCAGTCCAGCCAAACGCCCAGTGAGTGCATAAATACAGACATATAGGGACTCCCATTTCTGCTGTGTGATGAGAAACACTGATCACTTCTTAAGAGCTACTCAGTGTGACATAACTGGCATCCCTTCATAAAATGTACTTTATCTCACAGGTCACCTCCTCTCCACCTCTAAACTCTTCCATATATAAAAACATGCATGTCTCTTCATCAGGGCCACTTCTCTGTGATCGCTTCATCAGGGCTTCATCAAGGCTCTCTGTGCTCTCTTCGAGGTCTTTCTTGCACTTTCCTTTACCTTCCTTCCTTCGTTCTGAATCAGCTGTTCTCTGACGGATCCCCCCCCCCCTGCTGTTTCCTTCATCCTGCATGAACACCACCATCTTCCATCTGCATCCTCCACCTCTGACTCATCACTTCTCCACCACACACACACACACACACACACACACACACACACACACACACACACACACACACACACACACACACACACACACACACGTACGCTGGAGGCCAGACCTAGGAAATCTGCTGTTGTCCCTGACAGGGATAACGGTGAAAGATACTGCAAATTTAAAAACAGCATGTCCGATGCTTCTAAAATAAGACCAACTGGTTTGCGTATGAGTTCTGAAGACAGGGCCCAACTGGTTTCCATATCAGGACTGGCAGCGTTAAATAAATCTGCCCCAACACAGACATGCTCCATGAACGCTTCGCGGTGTCCTCCGTCGGGTGTGATGTGATGGACACTGACGCATATAGGGCCAAACGTCAGGAACGAGGGATGGCACTGCCGTCTCCGACCATCAGGGGGCGCTATGCCAGGGAGCGCTGTCTAGGCTTGATTCTTGGGTACAACTACACAAACCACAGGAGAAAGGTACAATCAGAAAGGTGCCTCTTTATCTTTCCGGCAGAAAAAAGAGTGTGTGGGTTTCACCTCAGTGGTGTAGTTAGCCTGTCCTGTCTCACCCCTAGCAGGTTCCGGGGCACGTAGCCCTCCTGGTCACTGAGCCGTGCCCACCACCACTCTGTCTCGCTCTCATCTCGACGTCTCAGCACCGTGAGAGCATCTCCCTCGCGGAAGGAGAGCTCGTCCGCGCTCTGCGCTTCGTAATCCCACAGGGCGTATACCGCCCCCTTGTTCATCACACCTAGCTTCTCCTGAACACCTGTGGGGAAAGGGAGGGGGGTGGAGAAGTGGGAGGGGCTTATGACACGTGTCAGGATGAATGAGAATGCTCATATGCAAATTTCTGCTCGACGCCTCAAACACCTACCAGGTAAAACCAGTTAAAACATCTCCCAGTTAAAACCAGTTACAATATCTCCCAGTTAAAACCAACAAGTCTGTATTGATTACCCAATCAAGGACTAAAAGAGTAAAAGGTCTTTTTGGTCTTGTCTCCAGTCCCAGTTTGACTCTCACCGTAGAGGAACTGGGAGCACTGGATGAAGCCCTCTTCCATCTCCTCACACTTGTCTGCTGCCGTCTCCACGTCACTGATGGTGGAGGCGAAGATGGCCGCCCCAGACTCCACCAGCAGCTTGCAGAGGTGAACACTGTTGCAGGAGGCTGCACAGTGTAGGGGTGTCCTGCTCAACACACACACACACACACACACACACACACACACACACACACACACACACACACACACACACACACACTTACTCAGGGCTTGCCTTCAGTCTGCCCCTCATTATCGTTCTTTAGGTAAACATTAACCACACCCACCTGTTGTTTTGACACTGATGTTGTATTTTTCGGTGACTAACCCTACTCAGCCTACCTAAGTAGTGTGCATGTGTCACACACTAATTACAGCCAACACAATTACAGGACAGTATGTAATGTCTATAATAAGCAGAGATCCTACTGGTTATGGAGGTGAAATGTGCTGTGCTCCTCACCATCCGTCACTGTCTGCTGCGTTGACATTCACCCCGAAGTCCAGCAGGAACTTCACTATATGGTGGTGTCCAGCACACACGGCGTTGTGCAGTGGCGTGATGCCTTCATCGTTGGGGGTGCTGGGGTTCTCCACCTGAGGAACCGTTCACAGAAACAGTGCTCACACAGACAGCTCTGTCAGATTCAGAGGTGGTGTGGAGGTGGTGTGGAGGTGGTGTGGAGGTGGTGTGGAGTGCTTCACGCTACCTCGTATATGATCCTCTGCACCAGGTCAAACTCGCCCTCCAGGGAGGCGTCCAGGAGCAGCGCCAGTGGGTTGAACTTCACCCTGAGGCCATGACCCGTCCGCACAGAGCCAGGTTTCTTCAGGTTGGTCCGCTTCACCTGAAATGACAGAGAAATACTGATGCCAGGTACTGCGTGTTGACACAGTACAGTCCCATGACATAAGTGATTAACAATCTACAACAATGAAATGTCATGGATAAATAAAGGTGCCTGAAAACAATTTATCAGAATGATTGGAAGGTTCTGAACTACAGAAGCGAGGGCGGATGATCCGACTGGTACTGCTGGGCTCACCAAAGGTCCACTGGCAGGCTGCTCTGTGGCCCCTGGTTCTGTGGGGGGGGAGGGCTCGGACACGGCGCTGGGCTGTGTGTCGGCGCCTCCATCTTCACGGGTGTGTTTAGGGTCAGGGCCCGAGGTTTCAGGAAGCGGAGGCTCCTCCGTGCCAGCGGACGGCTGGGCCCCAAGTCCAGACGTGGGCGACGAGGGAGCCTGGTCGGGTTCTGCCACGGACGGGTCCGACTCCCCCGCTGCTACGCTGCCGGACCCGGCCGTGACGCAGCCGAGAGGGGCATGGGGCTGGTAGAAGGGCGTGGCGGACCCGGCGGGCTCCATGCTGCCAGCCAGCACGTTGAAGCGCTGGTACAGGAGCTTCTGTATGTTGGGGCCGCTGGGGCCCTCGGGCTCCGTGATGGAGCTGCGTTTCTTCAGGGGTCGGGGGGCGTTGGCCAGCTTCCTCCTCAGGGCCTCCAGGTCCGCGTCGCTCTGGTAACGCAGGGGCGAGTGGGCCACCGGGGTGAGCTTGGTGGGGCTGAGGGGGCGGGGAATGTGCTCCACGCTGGGCGGGGGGAGGGGCACACTCTCCGGCTCCGCCTCCCTGTCCGTCTCCTCTTTGGGGGCCTGATGCTGGAAGGGTACGGGGGAGGGGGAGGCGGAGCTCGGCAACACCGGCTTTCCATAAACTGGAGAAGAGGGAGGAAACGTCAAACATGCTCACCGGCAACATCACGGAGTCTCCTCTGCATGCTGTTGCCATAGTTACCTGCTTTGACCGCAGCCCTGCTGCCGATTGGGTAATTCTTGGCCGCCGACTGCAGGTACATGTGATAGATGGAGCTGGAGTTCATGGTGGCGGGGCCTTTCCTGGGCGACTGAGGTCGTGACCCCCGGTCAGAAATGAAGGGCCTCACGGCCACAGCCAGTGGGGGGTCAGTCCTCTCGCCCTGGGGGAGGAGGGGTGTCCCGGTGGGGGGCACTGTAATCCTCTGCTGGATCTGCTGAGAGGAGGAACCAGAGCTAGGGGGCGCTCTCTGCCAGGCCAGGGTCCCTGGGGCAGAACGTGGCAGGGAGCTGGTGGAACAGACTTTTGAGTGGTAGCCCACACTGGGGTAGGTGCCGTAGGAGGGCGGAGCCTGTTTGGACAAGGCTGTCACTGTCGCCAGAAGTTTAGGAGAATCCTACAGGGAAGACGGCCAGGTACGCAGGTCTGAGCAAATCAGTGTGATTCTTCAAAAGTGAAGTTGAAGTTTTGTGTGTGTCGCAGTGACGTGGACTCCTCACCTTTTCACCGATGGCCGTTTTGCCCTCATGGCTGGAGTCCTTCCATTCTGGACGTTTTGAGGAGGCCGTGTTCTCACTGAAGGATGACCAGCTCGCATCGTTCGCTGTAGGCATAGCAACGGGAGAACGGCTGAACGAGGAAACTACTGCTCCCTTTCTGCTCAGCCACTTCACCGTGTGTCGGAGAGAGCGTGGCCTCCAGGTCAGCCCAGGGTGGGCTGGCACACAGCACACCTGACCTCGGATCCGTCTCTAGAGGGGCCTCGCACGGGTGCGT